>NW_027473549.1:189667-235387 GCF_050947335.1 Megachile rotundata | reverse complement strand
TTATTATCAATCTAACTCATATTATTAGCCATATTATGCTTATATGATCGATAGAACGAGAATTACTATACTCACTACTCTTAGTATTATCAATCTAACTCATATTATTAGCCATATTATGCTTATATGATCGATAGAACGACAATTACTATACTTATTACTCTTATTATTATGAATCTAACTCATATTATTAACCATATTATGCCGATATGATCGATAGAACTACAATTACTATACTCATTACTCATATTATTATCAATCTAACTCATATTATTAGCCATATTATGCTTATATGATCGATAGAACGAGAATTACTATACTCACCACTCTTAGTGTTATCAATCTAACTCATATTATTAGCCATATTATGCTTATATTATCGATAGAACGACAATTACTATACTTATTACTGTTATTATTATCAATCTAACTCATATTATTAGCCATATTATGCTTAAATGATCGATAGAACGACAATTACTATACTTATTACTCTTATTATTATCAATCTAACTCGTATTATTAGCCATATTATGCTTACATGATCGATAGAACGACAAATACTATACTTATTACTCTTATTATTATCAATCTAACTCATATTATTAGCCATATTATGCTTATATGATCGATAGAACTACAATTACTATACTCACTACTCTTAGTATTATCAATCTAACTCATATTATTAGCCATATTATGCTTATATTATCGATAGAACGACAATTACTATACTTATTACTGTTATTATTATCAATCTAACTCATATTATTAGCCATATTATGCTTATATGATCGATAGAACGTGAATTACTATACTCACTACTCTTAGTATTATCAATCCAACTCATATTATTAGCCATATTATGCTTATATTATCGATAGAACGACAATTACTATACTCATTACTGTTATTATTATCAATCTGACTCATATTATTACCCATATTATGCTTAAATGATCGATAGAACGACAATTACTATACTTATTACTCTTATAATTATCAATCTAACTCATATTGTTAGCCATATTATGCTTATATGATCGATAGAACGACAAATACTATACTTACTACTCTTATTATTATCAATCTAACTCATATTATTAACCATATTATGCAGATATGATCGATAGAACTTCAATTACTGTAGTTATTACTCTTATTATTATCAATCTAACTCATATTATTAGCCATATTATGCATATATGTTCGATAGAACGAGAATTACTATACTCACTACTCTTAGTATTATGAATCTAACTCATATTATTAGCCATATTATGGTTATATTATCGATAGAACGACAATTACTATACTTATTACTGTTATTATTATCAATCTAACTCATATTATTAGCCATATTATGCTTAAATGATCGATAGATCTACAATTACTATACTCATTACTCTTATTATTATCAATCTAACTCATATTATTAGCCATATTATGCTTATATGATCGATAGAACGAGAATCACTATACTCACTACTCTTAGTATTATCAATCTAACTCATATTATTAGCCATATTATGCCGATATGATCGATAGAACTACAATTACTATACTCATTACTCTTATTATTATCAATCTAACTCATATTATTAGCCATATTATGCTTATATGATCGATAGAATGAGAATTACTATACTCACTACTCTTAGTATTATCACTCTAACTCATATTATTAGCCTTATTATGCTTATATGATCGATAGAACGACAATTACTGTAGTTATTACTCTTATTATTATCAATCTAACTCATATTATTAGCCATATTATGTTTATATGATCGATAGAACGAGAATTACTATACTCACTACTCTTAGTATTATCAATCTAACTCATATTATTAGCCATATTATGGTTATATTATCGATAGAACGACAATTACTATACTTATTACTCTTATTATTATCAATCTAACTCATATTATTAGCCATATTATGCTTATATGATCGATAGAATGAGAATTACTATACTCACTACTCTTAGTATTATCACTCTAACTCATATTATTAGCCTTATTATGCTTATATGATCGATAGAACGACAATTACTGTAGTTATTACTCTTATTATTATCAATCTAACTCATATTATTAGCCATATTATGCTTATATGATCGATAGAACGAGAATTACTATACTCACTAATCTTAGTATTATCAATCTAACTCATATTATTAGCCATATTATGGTTATATTATCGATGGAACGACAATTACTATACTTATTACTGTTATTATTATCAATCTGACTCATATTATTACCAACCTTATGCTTAAATGATCGATAGAACGACAATTACTATACTCATTACTCTTATTATTATCAATCTAACTCATATTATTAGCCATATTATGCTTATATGATCGATAGAACGAGAATTACTATACTCACTACTCTTAGTATTATCAATCTAACTCATATTATTAGCCATATTATGGTTATATTATCGATAGAACGACAATTACTATACTTATTACTCTTATTATTATCAATCTAACTCATATTATTAGCCATATTATGCTTATATTATCGATAGAACGACAATTACTATACTTATTACTGTTATTATTATCAATCTAACTCATATTATTAGCCATATTATGCTTAAATGATCGATAGAACGACAATTACTATACTTATTACTCTTATTATTATCAATCTAACTCGTATTATTAGCCATATTATGCTTACATGATCGATAGAACGACAAATACTATACTTATTACTCTTATTATTATCAATCTAACTCATATTATTAGCCATATTATGCTTATATGATCGATAGAACGACAATTACTATACTCACTACTCTTAGTATTATCAATCTAACTCATATTATTAGCCATATTATGCTTATATGATCGATAGAACGACAATTACGATACTTATCACTCTTATTATTATCAATCTAACTCATATTATTAGCCATATTATGCTTATATGATCGATAGAACGAGAATTACTATACTCACTACTCTTAGTATTATCAATCCAACTCATATTATTAGCCATATTATGCTTATATTATCGATAGAACGACAATTACTATACTTGTTACTGTTATTATTATCAATCTAACTCATATTATTAGCCATATTATGCTTATATGATCGATAGAATGAGAATTACTATACTCACTACTCTTAGTGTTATCACTCTAACTCATATTATTAGCCTTATTATGCTTATATGATCGATAGAACGACAATTACTGTAGTTATTACTCTTATTATTATCAATCTAACTCATATTATTAGCCATATTATGCTTATATGATCGATAGAACGAGAAATACTATACTCACTACTCTTAGTATTATCAATCTAACTCATATTACTAGCCATATTATGGTTATATTATCGATAGAACGACAATTACTATACTTATTACTGTTACTATTATCAATCTAACTCATATTATTAGCCATATTATGCTTAAATGATCGATAGAACTACAATTACTATACTCATTACTCTTATTATTATTAATCTAACTCATATTATTAGCCATATTATGCTTATATGATCGATAGAACGAGAATTACTATACTCACTACTCTTAGTATTATCAATCTAACTCATATTATTAGCCATATTATGCTTATATGATCGATAGAACGACAATTACGATACTTATCACTCTTATTATTATCAATCTAACTCATATTATTAGCCATATTATGCTTATATGATCGATAGAACGAGAATTACTATACTCACTACTCTTAGTATTATCAATCCAACTCATATTATTAGCCATATTATGCCTATATGATCGATAGAACGAGAATTACTATACTCACTACTCTTAGTATTATCAATCTAACTCATATTACTAGCCATATTATGGTTATATTATCGATAGAACGACAATTACTATACTTATTACTGTTATTATTATCAATCTAACTCATATTATTAGCCATATTATGCTTAAATGATCGATAGAACTACAATTACTATACTCATTACTCTTATTATTATCAATCTAACTCATATTATTAGCCATATTATGCTTATATGATCGATAGAACGAGAATTACTATACTCACTACTCTTAGTATTATCAATCTAACTCATATTATTAGCCATATTATGCTTATATGATCGATAGAACGACAATTACGATACTTATCACTCTTATTATTATGAATCTAACTCATATTATTAGCCATATTATGCTTATATGATCGATAGAACGAGAATTACTATACTCACTACTCTTAGTATTATCAATCCAACTCATATTATTAGCCATATTATGCTTATATTATCGATAGAACGACAATTACTATACTTGTTACTGTTATTATTATCAATCTGACTCATATTATTACCCATATTATGCTTAAATGATCGATAGAACGACAATTACTATACTTATTACTCTTATAATTATCAATCTAACTCATATTGTTAGCCATATTATGCTTATATGATCGATAGAACGACAAATACTATACTTACTACTCTTACTATTATCAATCTAACTCATATTATTAACCATATTATGCAGATATGATCGATAGAACTTCAATTACTATACTCATTACTCTTATTATTATCAATCTAACTCATATTATTAGCCATATTATACTTAAATGATCGATAGAACTACAATTACTATACTCATTACTCTTATTATTATCAATCTAACTCATATTATTAGCCATATTATGCTTATATGATCGATAGAATGAGAATTACTATACTCACTACTCTTAGTATTATCACTCTAACTCATACTATTAGCCTTATTATGCTTATATGATCGATAGAACGACAATTACTGTAGTTATTACTCTTATTATTATCAATCTAACTCATATTATTAGCCATATTATGCATATATGTTCGATAGAACGAGAATTACTATACTCACTACTCTTAGTATTATCAATCTAACTCATATTATTAGCCATATTATGGTTATATGATCGATAGAACGACAATTACTATACTTATTACTCTTATTATTATGAATCTAACTCATATTATTAACCATATTATGCCGATATGATCGATAGAACTACAATTACTATACTCACTACTCTTAGTATTATCAATCTAACTCATATTATTAGCCATATTATGCTTATATGATCGATAGAACGACAATTACTATACTTATTACTGTTATTATTATCAATCTAACTCATATTATTAGCCATATTATGCTTAAATGATCGATAGAACTACAATTACTATACTCATTACTCTTATTATTATCAATCTAACTCATATTATTAGCCATATTATGCTTATATGATCGATAGAATGAGAATTACTATACTCACTACTCTTAGTATTATCACTCTAACTCATATTATTAGCCTTATTATGCTTATATGATCGATAGAACGACAATTACTGTAGTTATTACTCTTATTATTATCAATCTAACTCATATTATTAGCCATATTATGCATATATGTTCGATAGAACGAGAATTACTATACTCACTACTCTTAGTATTATGAATCTAACTCATATTATTAGCCATATTATGGTTATATTATCGATAGAACGACAATTACTATACTTATTACTGTTATTATTATCAATCTAACTCATATTATTAGCCATATTATGCTTAAATGATCGATAGATCTACAATTACTATACTCATTACTCTTATTATTATCAATCTAACTCATATTATTAGCCATATTATGCTTATATGATCGATAGAACGAGAATCACTATACTCACTACTCTTAGTATTATCAATCTAACTCATATTATTAGCCATATTATGCCGATATGATCGATAGAACTACAATTACTATACTCATTACTCTTATTATTATCAATCTAACTCATATTATTAGCCATATTATGCTTATATGATCGATAGAATGAGAATTACTATACTCACTACTCTTAGTATTATCACTCTAACTCATATTATTAGCCTTATTATGCTTATATGATCGATAGAACGACAATTACTGTAGTTATTACTCTTATTATTATCAATCTAACTCATATTATTAGCCATATTATGCTTATATGATCGATAGAACGAGAATTACTATACTCACTAATCTTAGTATTATCAATCTAACTCATATTATTAGCCATATTATGGTTATATTATCGATAGAACGACAATTACTATACTTATTACTGTTATTATTATCAATCTGACTCATATTATTACCCACCTTATGCTTAAATGATCGATAGAACGACAATTACTATACTCATTACTCTTATTATTATCAATCTAACTCATATTATTAGCCATATTATGCATATATGATCGATAGAACGAGAATTACTATACTCACTACTCTTAGTATTATCAATCTAAATCATATTATTAGCCATATTATGGTTATATTATCGATAGAACGACAATTACTATACTTATTACTGTTATTATTATCAATCTAACTCATATTATTAGCCATATTATGCTTAAATGATCGATAGATCTACAATTACTATACTCATTACTCTTATTATTATCAATCTAACTCATATTATTGGCCATATTATGCTTATATGATCGATAGAACGAGAATCACTATACTCACTACTCTTAGTATTATCAATCTAACTCATATTATTAGCCATATTATGCTTATATGATCGATAGAACGACAATTACTATACTTATTACTCTTATTATTATCAATCTAACTCATATTATTAGCCATATTATGCTTATATGATCGATAGAACGAGAACTACTATACTCACTACTCTTAGTATTATCAATCTAACTCATATTATTAGCCATATTATGCTTATATTATCGATAGAACGACAATTACTATACTTATTACTGTTATTATTATCAATCTGACTCATATTATTACCCATATTATGCTTAAGTGATCGATAGAACGACAATTACTATACTTATTACTGTTATTATTATCAATCTGACTCATATGATTAGCCATATGATGCTTAAATGATCGATAGATCTACAATTACTATACTCATTACTCTTATTATTATCAATCTAACTCATATTATTAGCCATATTATGCTTATATGATCGATAGAACGAGAATTACTATACTCACTACTCTTAGTATTATCAATCTAACTCATATTATTAGCCATATTATGCTTATATGATCGAGAGAACGACAATTACTATACTTATTACTCTTATTATTATCAATCTAACTCATATTATTAGCCATATTATGCTTATATGATCGATAGAACGACAATTACTATACTTATTACTCTTATTATTATGAATCTAACTCATATTATTAACCATATTATGCCGATATGATCGATAGAACTACAATTACTATACTCATTACTCTTATTATTATCAATCTAACTCATATTATTAGCCATATTATGCTTATATGATCGATAGAATGAGAATTACTATACTCACTACTCTTAGTATTATCACTCTAACTCATATTATTAGCCATATTATGCTTAAATGATCGATAGAACGACAATTACTATACTTATTACTGTTATTATTATCAATCTAACTCATATTATTAGCCATATTATGCTTAAATGATCGATAGATCTACAATTACTATACTCATTACTCTTATTATTATCAATCTAACTCATATTATTAGCCATATTATGCTTATATGATCGATAGAACGACAATTACTATACTTATTACTCTTATTATTATGAATCTAACTCATATTATTAACCATATTATGCCGATATGATCGATAGAACTACAATTACTATACTCATTACTCTTATTATTATCAATCTAACTCATATTATTAGCCATATTATGCTTATATGATCGATAGAATGAGAATTACTATACTCACTACTCTTAGTATTATCACTCTAACTCATATTATTAGCCTTATTATGCTTATATGATCGATAGAACGACAATTACTGTAGTTATTACTCTTATTATTATCAATCTAACTCATATTATTAGCCATATTATGCTTATATGATCGATAGAACGAGAATTACTATACTCACTACTCTTAGTATTATCAATCTAACTCATATTATTAGCCATATTATGGTTATATTATCGATAGAACGACAATTACTATACTTATTACTCTTATTATTATCAATCTAACTCATATTATTAGCCATATTATGCTTATATGATCGATAGAATGAGAATTACTATACTCACTACTCTTAGTATTATCACTCTAACTCATATTATTAGCCTTATTATGCTTATATGATCGATAGAACGACAATTACTGTAGTTATTACTCTTATTATTATCAATCTAACTCATATTATTAGCCATATTATGCTTATATGATCGATAGAACGAGAATTACTATACTCACTAATCTTAGTATTATCAATCTAACTCATATTATTAGCCATATTATGGTTATATTATCGATAGAACGACAATTACTATACTTATTACTGTTATTATTATCAATCTGACTCATATTATTACCCACCTTATGCTTAAATGATCGATAGAACGACAATTACTATACTCATTACTCTTATTATTATCAATCTAACTCATATTATTAGCCATATTATGCATATATGATCGATAGAACGAGAATTACTATACTCACTACTCTTAGTATTATCAATCTAAATCATATTATTAGCCATATTATGGTTATATTATCGATAGAACGACAATTACTATACTTATTACTGTTATTATTATCAATCTAACTCATATTATTAGCCATATTATGCTTAAATGATCGATAGATCTACAATTACTATACTCATTACTCTTATTATTATCAATCTAACTCATATTATTGGCCATATTATGCTTATATGATCGATAGAACGAGAATCACTATACTCACTACTCTTAGTATTATCAATCTAACTCATATTATTAGCCATATTATGCTTATATGATCGATAGAACGACAATTACTATACTTATTACTCTTATTATTATCAATCTAACTCATATTATTAGCCATATTATGCTTATATGATCGATAGAACGAGAACTACTATACTCACTACTCTTAGTATTATCAATCTAACTCATATTATTAGCCATATTATGCTTATATTATCGATAGAACGACAATTACTATACTTATTACTGTTATTATTATCAATCTGACTCATATTATTACCCATATTATGCTTAAGTGATCGATAGAACGACAATTACTATACTTATTACTGTTATTATTATCAATCTGACTCATATGATTAGCCATATGATGCTTAAATGATCGATAGATCTACAATTACTATACTCATTACTCTTATTATTATCAATCTAACTCATATTATTAGCCATATTATGCTTATATGATCGATAGAACGAGAATTACTATACTCACTACTCTTAGTATTATCAATCTAACTCATATTATTAGCCATATTATGCTTATATGATCGAGAGAACGACAATTACTATACTTATTACTCTTATTATTATCAATCTAACTCATATTATTAGCCATATTATGCTTATATGATCGATAGAACGACAATTACTATACTTATTACTCTTATTATTATGAATCTAACTCATATTATTAACCATATTATGCCGATATGATCGATAGAACTACAATTACTATACTCATTACTCTTATTATTATCAATCTAACTCATATTATTAGCCATATTATGCTTATATGATCGATAGAATGAGAATTACTATACTCACTACTCTTAGTATTATCACTCTAACTCATATTATTAGCCATATTATGCTTAAATGATCGATAGAACGACAATTACTATACTTATTACTGTTATTATTATCAATCTAACTCATATTATTAGCCATATTATGCTTAAATGATCGATAGATCTACAATTACTATACTCATTACTCTTATTATTATCAATCTAACTCATATTATTAGCCATATTATGCTTATATGATCGAGAGAACGACAATTACTATACTTATTACTCTTATTATTATCAATCTAACTCATATTATTAGCCATATTATGCTTATATGATCGATAGAACGAGAATTACTATACTCACTACTCTTAGTATTATCAATCTAACTCATATTATTAGCCATATTATGGTTATATTATCGATAGAACGACAATTACTATACTTATTACTGTTATTATTATCAATCTAACTCATATTATTAGCCATATTATGCTTAAATGATCGATAGAACGACAATTACTATACTCATTACTCTTATTATTATCAATCTAACTCATATTATTAGCCATATTATGGTTATATGATCGATAGAATGAGAATTACTATACTCACTACTCTTAGTATTATCACTCTAACTCATATTATTAGCCTTATTATGCTTATATGATCGATAGAACGACAATTACTGTAGTTATTACTCTTATTATTATCAATCTAACTCATATTATTAGCCATATTATGCTTATATGATCGATAGAACGAGAACTACTATACTCACTACTCTTAGTACTATCACTCTAACTCATATTATTACCCATATTATGCTTAAATGATCGATAGAACGACAATTACTATACTTATTACTGTTATTATTATCAATCTAACTCATATTATTAGCCATATTATGCTTAAATGATCGATAGATCTACAATTACTATACTCATTACTCTTATTATTATCAATCTAACTCATATTATTAGCCATATTATGCTTATATGATCGTGAGAACGACAATTACTATACTTATTACTCTTATTATTATCAATCTAACTCATATTATTAGCCATATTATGCTTATATGATCGATAGAACGAGAATTACTATACTCACTACTCTTAGTATTATCAATCTAACTCATATTATTAGCCATATTATGGTTATATTATCGATAGAACGACAATTACTATACTTATTACTGTTATTATTATCAATCTAACTCATATTATTAGCCATATTATGCTTAAATGATCGATAGAATGAGAATTACTATACTCACTACTCTAAGTATTATCACTCTAACTCATATTATTAGCCATATTATGCTTATATGATCGAGAGAACGACAATTACTATACTTATTACTCTTATTATTATCAATCTAACTCATATTCTTAGCCTTATTATGCTTATATGATCGATAGAACGACAATTACTGTAGTTATTACTCTTATTATTATCAATCTAACTCATATTATTAGCCATATTATGCTTATATGATCGATAGAACGAGAATTACTATACTCACTACTCTTAGTATTATCAATCTAACTCATATTATTAGCCATATTATGCTTATATTATCGATAGAACGACAATTACTATACTTATTACTGTTATTATTATCAATCTAACTCATATTATTAGCCATATTATGCTTATATTATCGATAGAACGACAATTACTATACTTGTTACTGTTATTATTATCAATCTGACTCATATTATTACCCATATTATGCTTATATTATCGATAGAACGACAATTACTATACTTATTACTGTTATTATTATCAATCTAACTCATATTATTAGCCATATTATGCTTATATGATCGATAGAACGAGAATTACTATACTCACTACTCTTAGTATTATCAATCCAACTCATATTATTAGCCATA
The DNA here is from genome assembly GCF_050947335.1 of Megachile rotundata. Classification (NCBI taxonomy): domain Eukaryota; kingdom Metazoa; phylum Arthropoda; class Insecta; order Hymenoptera; family Megachilidae; genus Megachile; species Megachile rotundata. The sequence continues at coordinate 223,900 of NW_027473549.1, read as the reverse complement.
TTATGCTTATATTATCGATAGAACGACAATTACTATACTTGTTACTGTTATTATTATCAATCTGACTCATATTATTACCCATATTATGCTTAAATGATCGATAGAACGACAATTACTATACTTATTACTCTTATAATTATCAATCTAACTCATATTGTTAGCCATATTATGCTTATATGATCGATAGAACGACAAATACTATACTTACTACTCTTATTATTATCAATCTAACTCATATTATTAACCATATTATGCAGATATGATCGATAGAACTTCAATTACTATACTCATTACTCTTATTATTATCAATCTAACTCATATTATTAGCCATATTATGCTTAAATGATCGATAGAACTACAATTACTATACTCATTACTCTTATTATTATCAATCTAACTCATATTATTAGCCATATTATGCTTATATGATCGATAGAATGAGAATTACTATACTCACTACTCTTAGTATTATCACTCTAACTCATATTATTAGCCTTATTATGCTTATATGATCGATAGAACGACAATTACTGTAGTTATTACTCTTATTATTATCAATCTAACTCATATTATTAGCCATATTATGCATATATGTTCGATAGAACGAGAATTACTATACTCACTACTCTTAGTATTATCAATCTAACTCATATTATTAGCCATATTATGCTTATATGATCGAGAGAACGACAATTACTATACTTATTACTCTTATTATTATCAATCTAACTCATATTATTAGCCATATTATGCTTATATGATCGATAGAACGAGAATCACTATACTCACTACTCTTAGTATTATCAATCTAACTCATATTATTAGCCATATTATGCTTATATGATCGATAGAACGACAATTACTATCCTTATTACTCTTATTATTATCAATCTAACTCATATTATTAGCCATATTGTGCTTATATGATCGATAGAACGAGAACTACTATACTCACTACTCTTAGTATTATCAATCTAACTCATATTATTAGCCATATTATGCTTATATTATCGATAGAACGACAATTACTATACTTATTACTGTTATTATTATCAATCTGACTCATATTATTACCCATATTATGCTTAAGTGATCGATAGAACGACAATTACTATACTTATTACTGTTATTATTATCAATCTGACTCATATGATTAGCCATATGATGCTTAAATGATCGATAGATCTACAATTACTATACTCATTACTCTTATTATTATCAATCTAACTCATATTATTAGCCATATTATGCTTATATGATCGATAGAACGAGAATTACTATACTCACTACTCTTAGTATTATCAATCTAACTCATATTATTAGCCATATTATGCTTATATGATCGAGAGAACGACAATTACTATACTTATTACTCTTATTATTATCAATCTAACTCATATTATTAGCCATATTATGCTTATATGATCGATAGAACGACAATTACTATACTTATTACTCTTATTATTATGAATCTAACTCATATTATTAACCATATTATGCCGATATGATCGATAGAACTACAATTACTATACTCATTACTCTTATTATTATCAATCTAACTCATATTATTAGCCATATTATGCTTATATGATCGATAGAATGAGAATTACTATACTCACTACTCTTAGTATTATCACTCTAACTCATATTATTAGCCATATTATGCTTATATTATCGATAGAACGACAATTACTATACTTATTACTGTTATTATTATCAATCTGACTCATATTATTACCCATATTATGCTTAAATGATCGATAGAACGACAATTACTATACTTATTACTGTTATTATTATCAATCTAACTCATATTATTAGCCATATTATGCTTAAATGATCGATAGATCTACAATTACTATACTCATTACTCTTATTATTATCAATCTAACTCATATTATTAGCCATATTATGCTTATATGATCGAGAGAACGACAATTACTATACTTATTACTCTTATTATTATCATTCTAACTCATATTATTAGCCATATTATGCTTATATGATCGATAGAACGAGAATTACTATACTCACTACTCTTAGTATTATCAATCTAACTCATATTATTAGCCATATTATGGTTATATTATCGATAGAACGACAATTACTATACTTATTACTGTTATTATTATCAATCTAACTCATATTATTAGCCATATTATGCTTAAATGATCGATAGAATGAGAATTACTATACTCACTACTCTAAGTATTATCACTCTAACTCATATTATTAGCCATATTATGCTTATATGATCGAGAGAACGACAATTACTATACTTATTACTCTTATTATTATCAATCTAACTCATATTCTTAGCCTTATTATGCTTATATGATCGATAGAACGACAATTACTGTAGTTATTACTCTTATTATTATCAATCTAACTCATATTATTAGCCATATTATGCTTATATGATCGATAGAACGAGAATTACTATACTCACTACTCTTAGTATTATCAATCTAACTCATATTATTAGCCATATTATGCTTATATTATCGATAGAACGACAATTACTATACTTATTACTGTTATTATTATCAATCTAACTCATATTATTAGCCATATTATGCTTATATTATCGATAGAACGACAATTACTATACTTGTTACTGTTATTATTATCAATCTGACTCATATTATTACCCATATTATGCTTATATTATCGATAGAACGACAATTACTATACTTATTACTGTTATTATTATCAATCTAACTCATATTATTAGCCATATTATGCTTATATTATCGATAGAACGACAATTACTATACTTGTTACTGTTATTATTATCAATCTGACTCATATTATTACCCATATTATGCTTAAATGATCGATAGAACGACAATTACTATACTTATTACTCTTATAATTATCAATCTAACTCATATTGTTAGCCATATTATGCTTATATGATCGATAGAACGACAAATACTATACTTACTACTCTTATTATTATCAATCTAACTCATATTATTAACCATATTATGCAGATATGATCGATAGAACTTCAATTACTATACTCATTACTCTTATTATTATCAATCTAACTCATATTATTAGCCATATTATGCTTAAATGATCGATAGAACTACAATTACTATACTCATTACTCTTATTATTATCAATCTAACTCATATTATTAGCCATATTATGCTTATATGATCGATAGAATGAGAATTACTATACTCACTACTCTTAGTATTATCACTCTAACTCATATTATTAGCCTTATTATGCTTATATGATCGATAGAACGACAATTACTGTAGTTATTACTCTTATTGTTATCAATCTAACTCATATTATTAGCCATATTATGCATATATGTTCGATAGAACGAGAATTACTATACTCACTACTCTTAGTATTATCAATCTAACTCATATTATTAGCCATATTATGGTTATATTATCGATAGAACGACAATTACTATACTTATTACTGTTATTATTATCAATCTATCTCATATTATTAGCCATATTATGCTTAAATGATCGATAGATCTACAATTACTATACTCATTACTCTTATTATTATCAATCTAACTCATATTATTAGCCATATTATGCTTATATGATCGATAGAACGAGAATCACTATACTCACTACTCTTAGTATTATCAATCTAACTCATATTATTAGCCATATTATGCCGATATGATCGATAGAACTACAATTACTATACTCATTACTCTTATTATTATCAATCTAACTCATATTATTAGCCATATTATGCTTATATGATCGATAGAATGAGAATTACTATACTCACTACTCTTAGTATTATCACTCTAACTCATATTATTAGCCATATTATGCTTATATTATCGATAGAACGACAATTACTATACTTATTACTGTTATTATTATCAATCTGACTCATATTATTACCCATATTATGCTTAAATGATCGATAGAACGACAATTACTATACTTATTACTGTTATTATTATCAATCTAACTCATATTATTAGCCATATTATGCTTAAATGATCGATAGATCTACAATTACTATACTCATTACTCTTATTATTATAAATCTAACTCATATTATTAGCCATATTATGCTTATATGATCGAGAGAACGACAATTACTATACTTATTACTCTTATTATTATCAATCTAACTCATATTATTAGCCATATTATGCTTATATGATCGATAGAACGAGAATTACTATACTCACTACTCTTAGTATTATCAATCTAACTCATATTATTAGCCATATTATACTTATATTATCGATAGAACGACAATTACTATACTTATTACTGTTATTATTATCAATCTAACTCATATTATTAGCCATATTATGCTTATATGATCGATAGAACGAGAATTACTATACTCACTACTCTTAGTATTATCAATCTAACTCATATTATTAGCCATATTATGCTTATATGATGGATAGAACGACAATTACTATACTTAATACTCTTATTATTATGAATCTAACTCATATTATTAACCATATTATGCCGATATGATCGATAGAACTACAATTACTATACTCACTGCTCTTAGTATTATCAATCTAACTCATATTATTAGCCATATTATGCTTATATTATCGATAGAACGACAATTACTATACTTATTACTGTTATTATTATCAATCTAACTCATATTATTAGCCATATTATGCTTATATGATCGATAGAACGAGAATTACTATACTCACTACTCTTAGTATTATCAATCTAACTCATATTATTAGCCATATTATGCTTATATTATCGATAGAACGACAATTACTATACTTATTACTGTTATTATTATCAATCTAACTCATATTATTAGCCATATTATGCTTATATGATCGATAGAACGAGAATTACTATACTCACTACTCTTAGTATTATCAATCTAACTCATATTATTAGCCATATTATGCTTATATGATCGAGAGAACGACAATTACTATACTTATTACTCTTATTATTATCAATCTAACTCATATTATTAGCCATATTATGCTTATATGATCGATAGAACGAGAATCACTATACTCACTACTCTTAGTATTATCAATCTAACTCATATTATTAGCCATATTATGCTTATATGATCGATAGAACGACAATTACTATCCTTATTACTCTTATTATTATCAATCTAACTCATATTATTAGCCATATTGTGCTTATATGATCGATAGAACGAGAACTACTATACTCACTACTCTTAGTATTATCAATCTAACTCATATTATTAGCCATATTATGCTTATATTATCGATAGAACGACAATTACTATACTTATTACTGTTATTATTATCAATCTGACTCATATTATTACCCATATTATGCTTAAGTGATCGATAGAACGACAATTACTATACTTATTACTGTTATTATTATCAATCTGACTCATATTATTAGCCATATTATGCTTATATGATCGATAGAACGAGAATTACTATACTCACTACTCTTAGTATTATCAATCTAACTCATATTATTAGCCGTATTATACTTATATTATCGATAGAACGACAATTACTATACTTATTACTGTTATTATTATCAATCTAACTCATATTATTAGCCATATTATGCTTATATGATCGATAGAACGAGAATTACTATACTCACTACTCTTAGTATTATCAATCTAACTCATATTATTAGCCATATTATGCTTATATTATCGATAGAACGACAATTACTATACTTATTACTGTTATTATTATCAATCTAACTCATATTATTAGCCATATTATGCTTATATGATCGATAGAACGAGAATTACTATACTCACTACTCTTAGTATTATCAATCTAACTCATATTATTAGCCATATTATGCTTATATGATCGAGAGAACGACAATTACTATACTTATTACTCTTATTATTATCAATCTAACTCATATTATTAGCCATATTATGCTTATATGATCGATAGAACGAGAATCACTATACTCACTACTCTTAGTATTATCAATCTAACTCATATTATTAGCCATATTATGCTTATATGATCGATAGAACGACAATTACTATCCTTATTACTCTTATTATTATCAATCTAACTCATATTATTAGCCATATTGTGCTTATATGATCGATAGAACGAGAACTACTATACTCACTACTCTTAGTATTATCAATCTAACTCATATTATTAGCCATATTATGCTTATATTATCGATAGAACGACAATTACTATACTTATTACTGTTATTATTATCAATCTGACTCATATTATTACCCATATTATGCTTAAGTGATCGATAGAACGACAATTACTATACTTATTACTGTTATTATTATCAATCTGACTCATATGATTAGCCATATGATGCTTAAATGATCGATAGATCTACAATTACTATACTCATTACTCTTATTATTATCAATCTAACTCATATTATTAGCCATATTATGCTTATATGATCGATAGAACGAGAATTACTATACTCACTACTCTTAGTATTATCAATCTAACTCATATTATTAGCCATATTATGCTTATATGATCGAGAGAACGACAATTACTATACTTATTACTCTTATTATTATCAATCTAACTCATATTATTAGCCATATTATGCTTATATGATCGATAGAACGACAATTACTATACTTATTACTCTTATTATTATGAATCTAACTCATATTATTAACCATATTATGCCGATATGATCGATAGAACTACAATTACTATACTCATTACTCTTATTATTATCAATCTAACTCATATTATTAGCCATATTATGCTTATATGATCGATAGAATGAGAATTACTATACTCACTACTCTTAGTATTATCACTCTAACTCATATTATTAGCCATATTATGCTTATATTATCGATAGAACGACAATTACTATACTTATTACTGTTATTATTATCAATCTGACTCATATTATTACCCATATTATGCTTAAATGATCGATAGAACGACAATTACTATACTTATTACTGTTATTATTATCAATCTAACTCATATTATTAGCCATATTATGCTTAAATGATCGATAGATCTACAATTACTATACTCATTACTCTTATTATTATCACTCTAACTCATATTATTAGCCATATTATGCTTATATGATCGAGAGAACGACAATTACTATACTTATTACTCTTATTATTATCAATCTAACTCATATTATTAGCCATATTATGCTTATATGATCGATAGAACGAGAATTACTATACTCACTACTCTTAGTATTATCAATCTAACTCATATTATTAGCCATATTATGGTTATATTATCGATAGAACGACAATTACTATACTTATTACTGTTATTATTATCAATCTAACTCATATTATTAGCCATATTATGCTTAAATGATCGATAGAATGAGAATTACTATACTCACTACTCTAAGTATTATCACTCTAACTCATATTATTAGCCATATTATGCTTATATGATCGAGAGAACGACAATTACTATACTTATTACTCTTATTATTATCAATCTAACTCATATTCTTAGCCTTATTATGCTTATATGATCGATAGAACGACAATTACTGTAGTTATTACTCTTATTATTATCAATCTAACTCATATTATTAGCCATATTATGCTTATATGATCGATAGAACGAGAATTACTATACTCACTACTCTTAGTATTATCAATCTAACTCATATTATTAGCCATATTATGCTTATATTATCGATAGAACGACAATTACTATACTTATTACTGTTATTATTATCAATCTAACTCATATTATTAGCCATATTATGCTTATATTATCGATAGAACGACAATTACTATACTTGTTACTGTTATTATTATCAATCTGACTCATATTATTACCCATATTATGCTTATATTATCGATAGAACGACAATTACTATACTTATTACTGTTATTATTATCAATCTAACTCATATTATTAGCCATATTATGCTTATATTATCGATAGAACGACAATTACTATACTTGTTACTGTTATTATTATCAATCTGACTCATATTATTACCCATATTATGCTTAAATGATCGATAGAACGACAATTACTATACTTATTACTGTTATAATTATCAATCTAACTCATATTGTTAGCCATATTATGCTTATATGATCGATAGAACGACAAATACTATACTTACTACTCTTATTATTATCAATCTAACTCATATTATTAACCATATTATGCAGATATGATCGATAGAACTTCAATTACTATACTCATTACTCTTATTATTATCAATCTAACTCATATTATTAGCCATATTATGCTTAAATGATCGATAGAACTACAATTACTATACTCATTACTCTTATTATTATCAATCTAACTCATATTATTAGCCATATTATGCTTATATGATCGATAGAATGAGAATTACTATACTCACTACTCTTAGTATTATCACTCTAACTCATATTATTAGCCTTATTATGCTTATATGATCGATAGAACGACAATTACTGTAGTTATTACTCTTATTATTATCAATCTAACTCATATTATTAGCCATATTATGCATATATGTTCGATAGAACGAGAATTACTATACTCACTACTCTTAGTATTATCAATCTAACTCATATTATTAGCCATATTATGGTTATATTATCGATAGAACGACAATTACTATACTTATTACTGTTATTATTATCAATCTATCTCATATTATTAGCCATATTATGCTTAAATGATCGATAGATCTACAATTACTATACTCATTACTCTTATTATTATCAATCTAACTCATATTATTAGCCATATTATGCTTATATGATCGATAGAACGAGAATCACTATACTCACTACTCTTAGTATTATCAATCTAACTCATATTATTAGCCATATTATGCCGATATGATCGATAGAACTACAATTACTATACTCATTACTCTTATTATTATCAATCTAACTCATATTATTAGCCATATTATGCTTATATGATCGATAGAATGAGAATTACTATACTCACTACTCTTAGTATTATCACTCTAACTCATATTATTAGCCATATTATGCTTATATTATCGATAGAACGACAATTACTATACTTATTACTGTTATTATTATCAATCTGACTCATATTATTACCCATATTATGCTTAAATGATCGATAGAACGACAATTACTATACTTATTACTGTTATTATTATCAATCTAACTCATATTATTAGCCATATTATGCTTAAATGATCGATAGATCTACAATTACTATACTCATTACTCTTATTATTATAAATCTAACTCATATTATTAGCCATATTATGCTTATATGATCGAGAGAACGACAATTACTATACTTATTACTCTTATTATTATCAATCTAACTCATATTATTAGCCATATTATGCTTATATGATCGATAGAACGAGAATTACTATACTCACTACTCTTAGTATTATCAATCTAACTCATATTATTAGCCATATTATACTTATATTATCGATAGAACGACAATTACTATACTGATTACTGTTATTATTATCAATCTAACTCATATTATTAGCCATATTATGCTTATATGATCGATAGAACGAGAATTACTATACTCACTACTCTTAGTATTATCAATCTAACTCATATTATTAGCCATATTATGCTTATATGATGGATAGAACGACAATTACTATACTTAATACTCTTATTATTATGAATCTAACTCATATTATTAACCATATTATGCCGATATGATCGATAGAACTACAATTACTATACTCACTGCTCTTAGTATTATCAATCTAACTCATATTATTAGCCATATTATGCTTATATTATCGATAGAACGACAATTACTATACTTATTACTGTTATTATTATCAATCTAACTCATATTATTAGCCATATTATGCTTATATGATCGATAGAACGAGAATTACTATACTCACTACTCTTAGTATTATCAATCTAACTCATATTATTAGCCATATTATGCTTATATTATCGATAGAACGACAATTACTATACTTATTACTGTTATTATTATCAATCTAACTCATATTATTAGCCATATTATGCTTATATGATCGATAGAACGAGAATTACTATACTCACTACTCTTAGTATTATCAATCCAACTCATATTATTAGCCATATTATGCTTATATTATCGATAGAACGACAATTACTATACTTGTTACTGTTATTATTATCAATCTGACTCATATTATTACCCATATTATGCTTAAATGATCGATAGAACGACAATTACTATACTTATTACTCTTATAATTATCAATCTAACTCATATTGTTAGCCATGTTATGCTTATATGATCGATAGAACGACAAATACTATACTTACTACTCTTATTATTATCAATCTAACTCATATTATTAACCATATTATGCAGATATGATCGATAGAACTTCAATTACTATACTCATTACTCTTATTATTATCAATCTAACTCATATTATTAGCCATATTATGCTGAAATGATCGATAGAACTACAATTACTATACTCATTACTCTTATTATTATCAATCTAACTCATATTATTAGCCATATTATGCTTATATGATCGATAGAATGAGAATTACTATACTCACTACTCTTAGTATTATCACTCTAACTCATATTATTAGCCTTATTATGCTTATATGATCGATAGAACGACAATTACTATACTTATTACTGTTATTATTATCAATCTGACTCATATTATTACCCATATTATGCTTAAATGATCGATAGAACGACAATTACTATACTTATTACTGTTATTATTATCAATCTAACTCATATTATTAGCCATATTATGCTTAAATGATCGATAGATCTACAATTACTATACTCATTACTCTTATTATTATCAATCTAACTCATATTATTAGCCATATTATGCTTATATGATCGAGAGAACGACAATTACTATACTTATTACTCTTATTATTATCAATCTAACTCATATTATTAGCCATATTATGCGTATATGATCGATAGAACGAGAATTACTATACTCACTACTCTTAGTATTATCAATCTAACTCATATTATTAGCCATATTATGGTTATATTATCGATAGAACGACAATTACTATACTTATTACTGTTATTATTATCAATCTAACTCATATTATTAGCCATATTATGCTTAAATGATCGATAGAATGAGAATTACTATACTCACTACTCTAAGTATTATCACTCTAACTCATATTATTAGCCATATTATGCTTATATGATCGAGAGAACGACAATTACTATACTTATTACTCTTATTATTATCAATCTAACTCATATTCTTAGCCTTATTATGCTTATATGATCGATAGAACGACAATTACTGTAGTTATTACTCTTATTATTATCAATCTAACTCATATTATTAGCCATATTATGCTTATATGATCGATAGAACGAGAATTACTATACTTGTTACTGTTATTATTATCAATCTAACTCATATTGTTAGCCATATTATGCTTATATGATCGATAGAACGACAAATACTATACTTACTACTCTTATTATTATCAATCTAACTCATATTATTAACAATATTATGCAGATATGATCGATAGAACTTCAATTACTATACTCATTACTCTTATTATTATCAATCTAACTCATATTATTAGCCATATTATGCTTAAATGATCGATAGAACTACAATTACTATACTCATTACTCTTATTATTATCAATCTAACTCATATTATTAGCCATATTATGCTTATATGATCGATAGAATGAGAATTACTATACTCACTACTCTTAGTATTATCACTCTAACTCATATTATTAGCCTTATTATGCTTATATGATCGATAGAACGACAACTACTGTAGTTATTACTCTTATTATTATCAATCTAACTCATATTATTAGCCATATTATGCATATATGTTCGATAGAACGAGAATTACTATACTCACTACTCTTAGTATTATCAATCTAACTCATATTATTAGCCATATTATGGTTATATTATCGATAGAACTACAATTACTATACTCATTACTCTTATTATTATCAATCTAACTCATATTATTAGCCATATTATGCTTATATGATCGATAGACTGAGAATTACTATACTCACTACTCTTAGTATTATCACTCTAACTCATATTATTAGCCATATTATGCTTATATTATCGATAGAACGACAATTACTATACTTATTACTGTTATTATTATCAATCTGACTCATATTATTACCCATATTATGCTTAAATGATCGATAGAACGACAATTACTATACTTATTACTGTTATTATTATCAATCTAACTCATATTATTAGCCATATTATGCTTAAATGATCGATAGATCTACAATTACTATACTCATTACTCTTATTATTATCAATCTAACTCATATTATTAGCCATATTATGCTTATATGATCGAGAGAACGACAATTACTATACTTATTACTCTTATTATTATCAATCTAACTCATATTATTAGCCATATTATGCTTATATGATCGATAGAACGAGAATTACTATACTCACTACTCTTAGTATTATCAATCTAACTCATATTATTAGCCATATTATGCTTATTTTATCGATAGAACGACAATTACTATACTTATTACTGTTATTATTATCAATCTAACTCATATTATTAGCCATATTATGCTTATATGATCGATAGAACGAGAATTACTATACTCACTACTCTTAGTATTATCAATCCAACTCATATTATTAGCCATATTATGCTTATATTATCGATAGAACGACAATTACTATACTTGTTACTGTTATTATTATCAATCTGACTCATATTATTACCCATATTATGCTTAAATGATCGATAGAACGACAATTACTATACTTATTACTCTTATAATTATCAATCTAACTCATATTGTTAGCCATATTATGCTTATATGATCGATAGAACGACAAATACTATACTTACTACTCTTATTATTATCAATCTAACTCATATTATTAACCATATTATGCTGATATGATCGATAGAACTTCAATTACTATACTCATTACTCTTATTATTATCAATCTAACTCATATTATTAGCCATATTATGCTGAAATGATCGATAGAACTACAATTACTATACTCATTACTCTTATTATTATCAATCTAACTCATATTATTAGCCATATTATGCTTATATGATCGATAGAATGAGAATTACTATACTCACTACTCTTAGTATTATCACTCTAACTCATATTATTAGCCTTATTATGCTTATATGATCGATAGAACGACAATTACTGTAGTTATTACTCTTATTATTATCAATCTAACTCATATTATTAGCCATATTATGCTTATATGATCGATAGAACGAGAATTACTATACTCACTACTCTTAGTATTATCAATCTAACTCATATTATTAGCCATATTATGCTTATTTTATCGATAGAACGACAATTACTATACTTATTACTGTTATTATTATCAATCTAACTCATATTATTAGCCATATTATGCTTATATGATCGATAGAACGAGAATTACTATACTCACTACTCTTAGTATTATCAATCCAACTCATATTATTAGCCATATTATGCTTATATTATCGATAGAACGACAATTACTATACTTGTTACTGTTATTATTATCAATCTGACTCATATTATTACCCATATTATGCTTAAATGATCGATAGAACGACAATTACTATACTTATTACTCTTATAATTATCAATCTAACTCATATTGTTAGCCATATTATGCTTATATGATCGATAGAACGACAAATACTATACTTACTACTCTTATTATTATCAATCTAACTCATATTATTAACCATATTATGCTGATATGATCGATAGAACTTCAATTACTATACTCATTACTCTTATTATTATCAATCTAACTCATATTATTAGCCATATTATGCTGAAATGATCGATAGAACTACAATTACTATACTCATTACTCTTATTATTATCAATCTAACTCATATTATTAGCCATATTATGCTTATATGATCGATAGAATGAGAATTACTATACTCACTACTCTTAGTATTATCACTCTAACTCATATTATTAGCCTTATTATGCTTATATGATCGATAGAACGACAATTACTGTAGTTATTACTCTTATTATTATCAATCTAACTCATATTATTAGCCATATTATGCATATATGTTCGATAGAACGAGAATTACTATACTCACTACTCTTAGTATTATCAATCTAACTCATATTATTAGCCATATTATGGTTATATTATCGATAGAACGACAATTACTATACTTATTACTGTTATTATTATCAATCTAACTCATATTATTAGCCATATTATGCTTAAATGATCGATAGATCTACAATTACTATACTCATTACTCTTATTATTATCAATCTAACTCATATTATTAGCCATATTATGCTTATATGATCGATAGAACGAGAATCACTATACTCACTACTCTTAGTATTATCAATCTAACTCATATTATTAGCCATATTATGCCGATATGATCGATAGAACTACAATTACTATACTCATTACTCTTATTATTATCAATCTAACTCATATTATTAGCCATATTATGCTTATATGATCGATAGAATGAGAATTACTATACTCACTACTCTTAGTATTATCACTCTAACTCATATTATTAGCCTTATTATGCTTATATGATCGATAGAACGACAATTACTGTAGTTATTACTCTTATTATTATCAATCTAACTCATATTATTAGCCATATTATGCTTATATGATCGATAGAACGAGAATTACTATACTCACTACTCTTAGTATTATCAATCTAACTCATATTATTAGCCATATTATGGTTATATTATCGATAGAACGACAATTACTATACTTATTACTCTTATTATTATCAATCTAACTCATATTATTAGCCATATTATGCTTATATGATCGATAGAATGAGAATTACTATACTCACTACTCTTAGTATTATCACTCTAACTCATATTATTAGCCTTATTATGCTTATATGATCGATAGAACGACAATTACTGTAGTTATTACTCTTATTATTATCAATCTAACTCATATTATTAGCCATATTATGCTTATATGATCGATAGAACGAGAATTACTATACTCACTACTCTTATTATTATCAATCTAACTCATATTATTAGCCATATTATGCTTAAATGATCGATAGAACTACAATTACTATACTCATTACTCTTATTATTATCAATCTAACTCATATTATTAGCCATATTATGCTTATATGATCGATAGAATGAGAATTACTATACTCACTACTCTTAGTATTATCACTCTAACTCATATTATTAGCCTTATTATGCTTATATGATCGATAGAACGACAATTACTGTAGTTATTACTCTTATTATTATCAATCTAACTCATATTATTAGCCATATTATGCATATATGTTCGATAGAACGAGAATTACTATACTCACTACTCTTAGTATTATCAATCTAACTCATATTATTAGCCATATTATGGTTATATTATCGATAGAACGACAATTACTATACTTATTACTGTTATTATTATCAATCTGTCTCATATTATTACCCATCTTATGCTTAAATGATCGATAGAACGACAATTACTATACTCATTACTCTTATTATTATCAATCTAACTCATATTATTAGCCATATTATGCATATATGATCGATAGAACGAGAATTACTATACTCACAACTCTTAGTATTATCAATCTAAATCATATTATTAGCCATATTATGGTTATATTATCGATAGAACGACAATTACTATACTTATTACTGTTATTATTATCAATCTAACTCATATTATTAGCCATATTATGCTTAAATGATCGATAGATCTACAATTACTATACTCATTACTCTTATTATTATCAATCTAACTCATATTATTAGCCATATTATGCTTATATGATCGATAGAACGAGAATTACTATACTCACTACTCTTAGTATTATCAATCTAACTCATATTATTAGGCATATTATGCTTATATGATCGATAGAACGACAATTACTATACTTATTACTCTTATTATTATCAATCTAACTCATATTATTAGCCATATTATGCTTATATGATCGATAGAACGAGAACTACTATACTCACTACTCTTAGTATTATCAATCTAACTCATATTATTAGCAATATTATGCTTATATTATCGATAGAACGACAATTACAATACTTATTACTGTTATTATTATCAATCTGACTCATATTATTACCCATATTATGCTTAAATGATCGATAGAACGACAAATACTATACTTACTACTCTTATTATTATCAATCTAACTCATATTATTAACCATATTATGCAGATATGATCGATAGGACTACAATTACTATACTCATTACTCTTATTATTATCAATCTAACTCATATTATTAGCCATATTATGCTTAAATGATCGATAGAACTACAATTACTATACTCATTACTCTTATTATTATCCATCTAACTCATATTATTAGCCATATTATGCTTATATGATCGATAGAATGAGAATTACTATACTCACTACTCTTAGTATTATCACTCTAACTCATATTATTAGCCTTATTATGCTTATATGATCGATAGAACGACAATTACTGTAGTTATTACTCTTATTATTATCAATCTAACTCATATTATTAGCCATATTATGCATATATGTTCGATAGAACGAGAATTACTATACTCACTACTCTTAGTATTATCAATCTAACTCATATTATTAGCCATATTATGGTTATATTATCGATAGAACGACAATTACTATACTTATTACTGTTATTATTATCAATCTAACTCATATTATTAGCCATATTATGCTTAAATGATCGATAGATCTACAATTACTATACTCATTACTCTTATTATTATCAATCTAACTCATATTATTAGCCATATTATGCTTATATGATCGATAGAACGAGAATCCCTATACTCACTACTCTTAGTATTATCAATCTAACTCATATTATTAGCCATATTATGCTTATATTATCGATAGAACGACAATTACTATACTTATTACTGTTATTATTATCAATCTGACTCATATTATTACCCATATTATGCTTAAGTGATCGATAGAACGACAATTACTATACTTATTACTGTTATTATTATCAATCTAACTCATATTATTAGCCATATGATGCTTAAATGATCGATAGAACGACAATTACTATACTTATTACTCTTATTATTATCAATCTAACTCATATTATTAGCCATATTATGCTTATATGATCGATAGAACGACAATTACTATACTTATTACTCTTATTATTATGAATCTAACTCATATTATTAACCATATTATGCCGATATGATCGATAGAACTACAATTACTATACTCATTACTCTTATTATTATCAATCTAACTCATATTATTAGCCATATTATGCTTATATGATCGATAGAATGAGAATTACTATACTCACTACTCATAGTATTATCACTCTAACTCATATTATTAGCCATATTATGCTTATATTATCGATAGAACGACAATTACTATACTTATTACTGTTATTATTATCAATCTGACTCATATTATTACCCATATTATGCTTAAATGATCGATAGAACGACAATTACTATACTTATTACTGTTATTATTATCAATCTAACTCATATTATTAGCCATATCATGCTTAAATGATCGATAGATCTACAATTACTATACTCATTACTCTTATTATTATCAATCTAACTCATATTATTAGCCATATTATGCTTATATGATCGAGAGAACGACAATTACTATACTTATTACTCTTATTATTATCAATCTAACTCATATTATTAGCCATATTATGATTATATGATCGATAGAACGAGAATTACTATACTCACTACTCTTAGTATTATCAATCTAACTCATATTATTAGCCATATTATGGTTATATTATCGATAGAACGACAATTACTATACTTATTACTCTTATTATTATCAATCTAACTCATATTCTTAGCCTTATTATGCTTATATGATCGATAGAACGACAATTACTGTAGTTATTATTCTTATTATTATCAATCTAACTCATATCATTAGCCATATTATGCTTATATGATCGATAGAACGAGAATTACTATACTCACTACTCTTAGTATTATCAATCTAACTCATATTATTAGCCATATTATGCTTATATTATCGATAGAACGACAATTACCATACTTATTACTGTTATTATTATCAATCTAACTCATATTATTAGCCATATTATTCTTATATGATCGATAGAACGAGAATTACTATACTCACTACTCTTAGTATTATCAATCTAACTCATATTATTAGCCATATTATGCTTATATGATGGATAGAACGACAATTACTATACTTATTACTCTTATTATTATGAATCTAACTCATATTATTAACCATATTATGCCGATATGATCGATAGAACTACAATTACTATACTCACTACTCTTAGTATTATCAATCTAACTCATATTATTAGCCATATTATGCTTATATTATCGATAGAACGACAATTACTATACTTATTACTGTTATTATTATCAATCTAACTCATATTATTAGCCATATTATGCTTATATGATCGATAGAACGAGAATTACTATACTCACTACTCTTAGTATTATCAATCTAACTCATATTATTAGCCATATTATGCTTATATTATCGATAGAACGACAATTACTATACTTATTACTGTTATTATTATCAATCTAACTCATATTATTAGCCATATTATGCTTATATGATCGATAGAACGAGAATTACTATACTCACTACTCTTAGTATTATCAATCCAACTCATATTATTAGCCATATTATGCTTATATTATCGATAGAACGACAATTACTATACTTGTTACTGTTATTATTATCAATCTGACTCATATTATTACCCATATTATGCTTAAATGATCGATAGAACGACAATTACTATACTTATTACTCTTATAATTATCAATCTAACTCATATTGTTAGCCATATTATGCTTATATGATCGATAGAACGACAAATACTATACTTACTACTCTTATTATTATCAATCTAACTCATATTATTAACCATATTATGCAGATATGATCGATAGAACTTCAATTACTATACTCATTACTCTTATTATTATCAATCTAACTCATATTATTAGCCATATTATGCTTAAATGATCGATAGAACTACAATTACTATACTCATTACTCTTATTATTATCAATCTAACTCATATTATTAGCCATATTATGCTTATATGATCGATAGAATGAGAATTACTATACTCACTACTCTTAGTATTATCACTCTAACTCATATTATTAGCCATATTATGCTTATATGATCGATAGAACGACAATTACTATACTTATTACTGTTATTATTATCAATCTAACTCATATTATTAGCCATATTATGCTTATATGATCGATAGAACGAGAATTACTATACTCACTACTCTTAGTATTATCAATCCAACTCATATTATTAGCCATATTATGCTTATATTATCGATAGAACGACAATTACTATACTTGTTACTGTTATTATTATCAGTCTGACTCATATTATTACCCATATTATGCTTAAATGATCGATAGAACGACAATTACTATACTTATTACTCTTATAATTATCAATCTAACTCATATTGTTAGCCATATTATGCTTATATGATCGATAGAACGACAATTACTGTAGTTATTACTGTTATTATTATCAATCTAACTCATATTATTAGCCATATTATGCTTATATGATCGATAGAACGAGAATTACTATACTCACTACTCTTAGTATTATCAATCTAACTCATATTATTAGCCATATTATGGTTATATTATCGATAGAACGACAATTACTATACTTATTACTCTTATTATTATCAATCTAACTCATATTATTAGCCATATTATGCTTATATGATCGATAGAACGACAATTTCTGTAGTTATTACTCTTATTATTATCAATCTAACTCATATTATTAGCCATATTATGCTTATATGATCGATAGAACGAGAATTACTATACTCACTACTCTTATTATTATCAATCTAACTCATATTATTAGCCATATTATGCTTATATGATCGATAGAACGACAATTACTATACTTATTACTGTTATTATTATCAATCTAACTCATATTATTAGCTATATTAGGCTTATATGATCGATAGAACGAGAATTACTATACTCACTACTCTTATTATTATCAATCTAACTCATATTATTAGCCATATTATGCTTATATGATCGATAGAACGACAATTACTATACTTATTACTGTTATTATTATCAATCTGACTCATATTATTACCCATATTATGCTTAAATGATCGATAGATCTACAATTACTATACTCATTACTCTTATTATTATCAATCTAACTCATATTATTAGCCATATTATGCTTATATGATCGATAGAACGAGAATTACTATACTCACTACTCTTAGTATTATCAATCTAACTCATATTATTAGCCATATTATGCTTATATGATCGAGAGAACGACAATTACTATACTTATTACTCTTATTATTATCAATCTAACTCATATTATTAGCCATATTATGCTTATATGATCGATAGAACGACAATTACTATACTTATTACTCTTATTATTATGAATCTAACTCATATTATTAACCATATTATGCCGATATGATCGATAGAACTACAATTACTATACTCATTACTCTTATTATTATCAATCTAACTCATATTATTAGCCATATTATGCTTATATGATCGATAGAATGAGAATTACTATACTCACTACTCTTAGTATTATCACTCTAACTCATATTATTAGCCTTATTATGCTTATATGATCGATAGAACGACAATTACTGTAGTTATTACTCTTATTATTATCAATCTAACTCATATTATTAGCCATATTATGCTTATATGATCGATAGAACGAGAATTACTATACTCACTACTCTTAGTGTTATCAATCCAACTCATATTACTAGCCATATTATGGTTATATTATCGATAGAACGACAATTACTATACTTATTACTGTTATTATTATCAATCTAACTCATATTATTAGCCATATTATGCTTAAATGATCGATAGAACTACAATTACTATACTCATTACTCTTATTATTATCAATCTAACTCATATTATTAGCCATATTATGCATATATGATCGATAGAACGAGAATTACTATACTCACTACTCTTAGTATTATCAATATAAATCATATTATTAGCCATATTATGCTTATATGATCGAGAGAACGACAATTACTATACTTATTACTCTTATTATTATCAATCTAACTCATATTATTAGCCATATTATGCTTATATGATCGATAGAACGACAATTACTATACTTATTACTCTTATTATTATGAATCTAACTCATATTATTAACCATATTATGCCGATATGATCGATAGAACTACAATTACTATACTCATTACTCTTATTATTATCAATCTAACTCATATTATTAGCCATATTATGCTTATATGATCGATAGAATGAGAATTACTATACTCACTACTCTTAGTATTATCACTCTAACTCATATTATTAGCCATATTATGCTTATATTATCGATAGAACGACAATTACTATACTTATTACTGGTATTATTATCAATCTGACTCATATTATTACCCATATTATGCTTAAATGATCGATAGAACGACAATTACTATACTTATTACTGTTATTATTATCAATCTAACTCATATTATTAGCCATATTATGCTTAAATGATCGATAGATCTACAATTACTATACTCATTACTCTTATTATTATCAATCTAACTCATATTATTAGCCATATTATGCTTATATGATCGAGAGAACGACAATTACTATACTTATTACTCTTATTATTATCAATCTAACTCATATTATTAGCCATATTATGCTTATATGATCGATAGAACGAGAATTACTATACTCACTACTCTTAGTATTATCAATATAAATCATATTATTAGCCATATTATGGTTATATTATCGATAGAACGACAATTACTATACTTATTACTGTTATTATTATCAATCTAACTCATATTATTAGCCATATTATGCTTATATGATCGATAGAATGAGAATTACTATACTCACTACTCTTAGTATTATCACTCTAACTCATATTATTAGCCTTATTATGCTTATATGATCGATAGAACGACAATTACTGTAGTTATTACTCTTATTATTATCAATCTAACTCATATTATTAGCCATATTATGCTTATATGATCGATAGAACGAGAATTACTATACTCACTACTCTTATTATTATCAATCTGACTCATATTATTACCCATATTATGCTTAAATGATCGATAGAACGACAATTACTATACTCATTACTCTTATTATTATCAATCTAACTCATATTATTAGCCATATTATGCATATATGATCGATAGAACTAGAATTACTATACTCACTACTCTTAGTATTATCAATCTAAATCATATTATTAGCCATATTATGGTTATATTATCCATAGAACGACAATTACTATACTTATTACTGTTATTATTATCAATCTAACTCATATTATTAGCCATATTATGCTTAAATGATCGATAGATCTACAATTACTATACTCATTACTCTTATTATTATCAATCTAACTCATATTATTAGCAATATTATGCTTATATGATCGATAGAACGACAATTACTATACTCACTACTCTTAGTATTATCAATCTAACTCATATTATTAGCCATATTATGCTTATATGATCGATAGAACGACAATTACTATACTTATTACTGTTATTATTATCAATCTAACTCATATTATTAGCCTTATTATGCTTATATGATCGATAGAACGACAATTACTGTAGTTGTTACTCTTATTATTATCAATCTAACTCATATTATTAGCCATATTATGCTTATCTGATCGATAGAACGAGAATTACTATACTCACTACTCTTAGTATTATCATTCTAACTCATATTATTAGCCATATTATGGTTATATTATCGATAGAACGACAATTACTATACTTATTACTGTTATTATTATCAATCTATCTCATATTATTAGCCATATTATGCTTAAATGATCGATAGATCTACAATTACTATACTCATTACTCTTATTATTATCAATCTAACTCATATTATTAGCCATATTATGCTTATATGATCGATAGAACGAGAATCACTATACTCACTACTCTTAGTATTATCAATCTAACTCATATTATTAGCCATATTATGCCGATATGATCGATAGAACTACAATTACTATACTCATTACTCTTATTATTATCAATCTAACTCATATTATTACCCATATTATGCTTAAATGATCGATAGAACGACAATTACTATACTCATTACTCTTATTATTATCAATCTAACTCATATTATTAGCCATATTATACTTATATGATCGATAGAATGAGAATTACTATACTCACTACTCTTAGTATTATCACTCTAAATCATATTATTAGCCTTATTATGCTTATATGATCGATAGAACGACAATTACTGTAGTTATTACTCTTACTATTATCAATCTAACTCATATTATTAGCCATATTATGCATATATGATCGATAGAACGAGAATTACTATACTCACTACTCTTAGTATTATCAATCTAAATCATATTATTAGCCATATTATGGTTATATTATCGATAGAACGACAATTACTATACTTATTACTGTTATTATTATCAATCTAACTCATATTATTAGCCATATGATGCTTAAATGATCGATAGATCTACAATTACTATACTCATTACTCTTATTATTATCAATCTAACTCATATTATTAGCCATATTATGCTTATATGATCGATAGAACGAGAATTACTATACTCACTACTCTTAGTATTATCAATCTAACTCATATTATTAGCCATATTATGCTTATATGATCGAGAGAACGACAATTACTATACTTATTACTCTTATTATTATCAATCTAACTCATATTATTAGCCACATTATGCTTATATGATCGACAGAACGACAATTACTATACTTATTACTCTTAATATTATGAATCTAACTCATATTATTAACCATATTATGCCGATATGATCGATAGAACTACAATTACTATACTCATTACTCTTATTATTATCAATCTAACTCATATTATTAGCCATATTATGCTTATATGATCGATAGAATGAGAATTACTATACTCACTACTCTTAGTATTATCACTCTAACTCATATTATTAGCCTTATTATGCTTATATGATCGATAGAACGACAATTACTGTAGTTATTACTCTTATTATTATCAATCTAACTCATATTATTAGCCATATTATGCTTATATGATCGATAGAACGAGAATTACTATACTCACTACTCTTAGTATTAACAATCTAACTCATATTACTAGCCATATTATGGTTATATTATCGATAGAACGACAATTACTATACTTATTACTGTTATTATTATCAATCTAACTCATATTATTAGCCATATTATGCTTAAATGATCGATAGAACTACAATTACTATACTCATTACTCTTATTATTATCAATCTAACTCATATTATTAGCCATATTATGCATATATGATCGATAGAACGAGAATTACTATACTCACTACTCTTAGTATTATCAATATAAATCATATTATTAGCCATATTATGCTTATATGATCGAGAGAACGACAATTACTATACTTATTACTCTTATTATTATCAATCTAACTCATATTATTAGCCATATTATGCTTATATGATCGATAGAACGACAATTACTATACTTATTACTCTTATTATTATGAATCTAACTCATATTATTAACCATATTATGCCGATATGATCGATAGAACTACAATTACTATACTCATTACTCTTATTATTATCAATCTAACTCATATTATTAGCCATATTATGCTTATATGATCGATAGAATGAGAATTACTATACTCACTACTCTTAGTATTATCACTCTAACTCATATTATTAGCCATATTATGCTTATATTATCGATAGAACGACAATTACTATACTTATTACTGTTATTATTATCAATCTGACTCATATTATTACCCATATTATGCTTAAATGATCGATAGAACGACAATTACTATACTTATTACTGTTATTATTATCAATCTAACTCATATTATTAGCCATATTATGCTTAAATGATCGATAGATCTACAATTACTATACTCATTACTCTTATTATTATCAATCTAACTCATATTATTAGCCATATTATGCTTATATGATCGAGAGAACGACAATTACTATACTTATTACTCTTATTATTATCAATCTAACTCATATTATTAGCCATATTATGCTTATATGATCGATAGAACGAGAATTACTATACTCACTACTCTTAGTATTATCAATCTAACTCATATTATTAGCCATATTATGGTTATATTATCGATAGAACGACAATTACTATACTTATTACTGTTATTATTATCAATCTAACTCATATTATTAGCCATATTATGCTTAAATGATCGATAGAATGAGAATTACTATACTCACTACTCTAAGTATTATCACTCTAACTCATGTTATTAGCCATATTATGCTTATATGATCGAGAGAACGACAATTACTATACTTATTACTCTTATTATTATCAATCTAACTCATATTTTTAGCCTTATTATGCTTATATGATCGATAGAACGACAATTACTGTAGTTATTACTCTTATTATTATCAATCTAACTCATATTATTAGCCATATTATGCTTATATGATCGATAGAACGAGAATTACTATACTCACTACTCTTTGTATTATCATTCTAACTCATATTATTAGCCATATTATGCTTATATTATCGATAGAACGACAATTACTATACTTATTACTGTTATTATTATCAATCTAACTCATATTATTAGCCATATTATGCTTATATGATCGATAGAACGAGAATTACTATACTCACTACTCTTAGTATTATCAATCTAACTCATATTATTAGCCATATTATGCTTATATGATCGATAGAACGACAATTACTATACTTATTACTCTTATTATTATGAATCTAACTCATATTATTAACCATATTATGCCGATATGATCGATAGAACTACAATTACTATACTCACTACTCTTAGTATTATCAATCTAACTCATATTATTAGCCATATTATGCTTATATTATCGATAGAACGACAATTACTATACTTATTACTGTTATTATTATCAATCTAACTCATATTATTAGCCATATTATGCTTATATGATCGATAGAACGAGAATTACTATACTCACTACTCTTAGTATTATCAATCTAACTCATATTATTAGCCATATTATGCTTATATTATCGATAGAACGACAATTACTATACTTATTACTGTTATTATTATCAATCTAACTCATATTATTAGCCATATTATGCTTATATGATCGATAGAACGAGAATTACTATACTCACTACTCTTAGTATTATCAATCCAACTCATATTATTAGCCATATTATGCTTATATTATCGATAGAACGACAATTACTATACTTGTTACTGTTATTATTATCAATCTGACTCATATTATTACCCATATTATGCTTAAATGATCGATAGAACGACAATTACTATACTTATTACTCTTATAATTATCAATCTAACTCATATTGTTAGCCATATTATGCTTATATGATCGATAGAACGACAAATACTATACTTACTACTCTTATTATTATCAATCTACCTCATATTATTAGCCATATTATGCTTATATGATCGATAGAACGACAATTACTATACTTATTACTCTTATAATTATCAATCTAACTCATATTGTTAGCCATATTATGCTTATATGATCGATAGAACGACAATTACTGTAGTTATTACTGTTATTATTATCAATCTAACTCATATTATTAGCCATATTATGCTTATATGATCGATAGAACGAGAATTACTATACTCACTACTCTTAGTATTATCAATCTAACTCATATTATTAGCCATATTATGGTTATATTATCGATAGAACGACAATTACTATACTTATTACTCTTATTATTATCAATCTAACTCATATTATTAGCCATATTATGCTTATATGATCGATAGAACGACAATTTCTGTAGTTATTACTCTTATTATTATCAATCTAACTCATATTATTAGCCATATTATGCTTATATGATCGATAGAACGAGAATTACTATACTCACTACTCTTATTATTATCAATCTAACTCATATTATTAGCCATATTATGCTTATATGATCGATAGAACGACAATTACTATACTTATTACTGTTATTATTATCAATCTAACTCATATTATTAGCTATATTAGGCTTATATGATCGATAGAACGAGAATTACTATACTCACTACTCTTATTATTATCAATCTAACTCATATTATTAGCCATATTATGCTTATATGATCGATAGAACGACAATTACTATACTTATTACTGTTATTATTATCAATCTGACTCATATTATTACCCATATTATGCTTAAATGATCGATAGATCTACAATTACTATACTCATTACTCTTATTATTATCAATCTAACTCATATTATTAGCCATATTATGCTTATATGATCGATAGAACGAGAATTACTATACTCACTACTCTTAGTATTATCAATCTAACTCATATTATTAGCCATATTATGCTTATATGATCGAGAGAACGACAATTACTATACTTATTACTCTTATTATTATCAATCTAACTCATATTATTAGCCATATTATGCTTATATGATCGATAGAACGACAATTACTATACTTATTACTCTTATTATTATGAATCTAACTCATATTATTAACCATATTATGCCGATATGATCGATAGAACTACAATTACTATACTCATTACTCTTATTATTATCAATCTAACTCATATTATTAGCCATATTATGCTTATATGATCGATAGAATGAGAATTACTATACTCACTACTCTTAGTATTATCACTCTAACTCATATTATTAGCCTTATTATGCTTATATGATCGATAGAACGACAATTACTGTAGTTATTACTCTTATTATTATCAATCTAACTCATATTATTAGCCATATTATGCTTATATGATCGATAGAACGAGAATTACTATACTCACTACTCTTAGTGTTATCAATCCAACTCATATTACTAGCCATATTATGGTTATATTATCGATAGAACGACAATTACTATACTTATTACTGTTATTATTATCAATCTAACTCATATTATTAGCCATATTATGCTTAAATGATCGATAGAACTACAATTACTATACTCATTACTCTTATTATTATCAATCTAACTCATATTATTAGCCATATTATGCATATATGATCGATAGAACGAGAATTACTATACTCACTACTCTTAGTATTATCAATATAAATCATATTATTAGCCATATTATGCTTATATGATCGAGAGAACGACAATTACTATACTTATTACTCTTATTATTATCAATCTAACTCATATTATTAGCCATATTATGCTTATATGATCGATAGAACGACAATTACTATACTTATTACTCTTATTATTATGAATCTAACTCATATTATTAACCATATTATGCCGATATGATCGATAGAACTACAATTACTATACTCATTACTCTTATTATTATCAATCTAACTCATATTATTAGCCATATTATGCTTATATGATCGATAGAATGAGAATTACTATACTCACTACTCTTAGTATTATCACTCTAACTCATATTATTAGCCATATTATGCTTATATTATCGATAGAACGACAATTACTATACTTATTACTGGTATTATTATCAATCTGACTCATATTATTACCCATATTATGCTTAAATGATCGATAGAACGACAATTACTATACTTATTACTGTTATTATTATCAATCTAACTCATATTATTAGCCATATTATGCTTAAATTATCGATAGAACGACAATTACTATACTTATTACTGTTATTATTATCAATCTAACTCATATTATTAGCCATATTATGCTTAAATGATCGATAGATCTACAATTACTATACTCATTACTCTTATTATTATCAATCTAACTCATATTATTAGCAATATTATGCTTATATGATCGATAGAACGACAATTACTATACTCACTACTCTTAGTATTATCAATCTAACTCATATTATTAGCCATATTATGCTTATATGATCGATAGAACGACAATTACTATACTTATTACTGTTATTATTATCAATCTAACTCATATTATTAGCCTTATTATGCTTATATGATCGATAGAACGACAATTACTGTAGTTGTTACTCTTATTATTATCAATCTAACTCATATTATTAGCCATATTATGCTTATATGATCGATAGAACGAGAATTACTATACTCACTACTCTTATTATTATCAATCTAACTCATATTATTAGCCATATTATGCTTATATGATCGATAGAACGACAATTACTATACTTATTACTGTTATTATTATCAATCTGACTCATATTATTACCCATATTATGCTTAAATGATCGATAGAACGACAATTACTATACTCATTACTCTTATTATTATCAATCTAACTCATATTATTAGCCATATTATGCTTATATGATCGATAGAACGACAATTACTATACTTATTACTCTTATTATTATGAATCTAACTCATATTATTAACCATATTATGCCGATATGATCGATAGAACTACAATTACTATACTCATTACTCTTATTATTATCAATCTAACTCATATTATTAGCCATATTATGCTTATATGATCGATAGAATGAGAATTACTATACTCACTACTCTTAGTATTATCACTCTAACTCATATTATTAGCCATATTATGCTTATATTATCGATAGAACGACAATTACTATACTTATTACTGTTATTATTATCAATCTGACTCATATTATTACCCATATTATGCTTAAATGATCGATAGAACGACAATTACTATACTTATTACTGTTATTATTATCAATCTAACTCATATTATTAGCCATATTATGCTTAAATGATCGATAGATCTACAATTACTATACTCATTACTCTTATTATTATCAATCTAACTCATATTATTAGCCATATTATGCTTATATGATCGAGAGAACGACAATTACTATACTTATTACTCTTATTATTATCAATCTAACTCATATTATTAGCCATATTATGCTTATATGATCGATAGAACGAGAATTACTATACTCACTACTCTTAGTATTATCAATCTAACTCATATTATTAGCCATATTATGGTTATATTATCGATAGAACGACAATTACTATACTTATTACTGTTATTATTATCAATCTAACTCATATTATTAGCCATATTATGCTTAAATGATCGATAGAATGAGAATTACTATACTCACTACTCTAAGTATTATCACTCTAACTCATGTTATTAGCCATATTATGCTTATATGATCGAGAGAACGACAATTACTATACTTATTACTCTTATTATTATCAATCTAACTCATATTCTTAGCCTTATTATGCTTATATGATCGATAGAACGACAATTACTGTAGTTATTACTCTTATTATTATCAATCTAACTCATATTATTAGCCATATTATGCTTATATGATCGATAGAACGAGAATTACTATACTCACTACTCTTTGTATTATCATTCTAACTCATATTATTAGCCATATTATGCTTATATTATCGATAGAACGGCAATTACTATACTTATTACTGTTATTATTATCAATCTAACTCATATTATTAGCCATATTATGCTTATATGATCGATAGAGCGAGAATTACTATACTCACTACTCTTAGTATTATCAATCTAACTCATATTATTAGCCATATTATGCTTATATGATCGATAGAACGACAATTACTATACTTATTACTCTTATTATTATGAATCTAACTCATATTATTAACCATATTATGCCGATATGATCGATAGAACTACAATTACTATACTCACTACTCTTAGTATTATCAATCTAACTCATATTATTAGCCATATTATGCTTATATTATCGATAGAACGACAATTACTATACTTATTACTGTTATTATTATCAATCTAACTCATATTATTAGCCATATTATGCTTATATGATCGATAGAACGAGAATTACTATACTCACTACTCTTAGTATTATCAATCTAACTCATATTATTAGCCATATTATGCTTATATTATCGATAGAACGACAATTACTATACTTATTACTGTTATTATTATCAATCTAACTCATATTATTAGCCATATTATGCTTATATGATCGATAGAACGAG
This sequence comes from Megachile rotundata, assembly GCF_050947335.1. NCBI lineage: Eukaryota > Metazoa > Arthropoda > Insecta > Hymenoptera > Megachilidae > Megachile > Megachile rotundata. The sequence continues at coordinate 192,831 of NW_027473549.1, read as the reverse complement.
AATTACTATACTCACTACTCTTAGTATTATCAATCCAACTCATATTATTAACCATATTATGCTTATATTATCGATAGAACGACAATTACTATACTTGTTACTGTTATTATTATCAATCTGACTCATATTATTACCCATATTATGCTTAAATGATCGATAGAACGACAATTACTATACTTATTACTCTTATAATTATCAATCTAACTCATATTGTTAGCCATATTATGCTTATATGATCGATAGAACGACAAATACTATACTTACTACTCTTATTATTATCAATCTAACTCATATTATTAACCATATTATGCAGATATGATCGATAGAACTTCAATTACTATACTCATTACTCTTATTATTATCAATCTAACTCATATTATTAGCCATATTATGCTTAAATGATCGATAGAACTACAATTACTATACTCATTACTCTTATTATTATCAATCTAACTCATATTATTAGCCATATTATGCTTATATGATCGATAGAATGAGAATTACTATACTCACTACTCTTAGTATTATCACTCTAAATCATATTATTAGCCTTATTATGCTTATATGATCGATAGAACGACAATTACTGTAGTTATTACTCTTACTATTATCAATCTAACTCATATTATTAGCCATATTATGCATATATGATCGATAGAACGAGAATTACTATACTCACTACTCTTAGTATTATCAATCTAACTCATATTATTAGCCATATTATGCTTATATTATCGATAGAACGACAATTACTATACTTATTACTGTTATTATTATCAATCTAACTCATATTATTAGCCATATTATGCTTATATGATCGATAGAACGAGAATTACTATACTCACTACTCTTAGTATTATCAATCTAACTCATATTATTAGCCATATTATGCTTATATTATCGATAGAACGACAATTACTATACTTATTACTGTTATTATTATCAATCTAACTCATATTATTAGCCATATTATGCTTAAATGATCGATAGAATGAGAATTACTATACTCACTACTCTAAGTATTATCACTCTAACTCATATTATTAGCCATATTATGCTTATATGATCGAGAGAACGACAATTACTATACTTATTACTCTTATTATTATCAATCTAACTCATATTCTTAGCCTTATTATGCTTATATGATCGATAGAACGACAATTACTGTAGTTATTACTCTTATTATTATCAATCTAACTCATATTATTAGCCATATTATGCTTATATGATCGATAGAACGAGAATTACTATACTCACTACTCTTAGTATTATCAATCTAACTCATATTATTAGCCATATTATGCTTATATTATCGATAGAACGACAATTACTATACTTATTACTGTTATTATTATCAATCTAACTCATATTATTAGCCATATTATGCTTATATGATCGATAGAACGAGAATTACTATACTCACTACTCTTAGTATTATCAATCTAACTCATATTATTAGCCATATTATGCTTATATGATCGATAGAACGACAATTACTATACTTATTACTCTTATTATTATGAATCTAACTCATATTATTAACCATATTATGCCGATATGATCGATAGAACTACAATTACTATACTCACTACTCTTAGTATTATCAATCCAACTCATATTATTAGCCATATTATGCTTAAATGATCGATAGAACGACAATTACTATACTTATTACTCTTATAATTATCAATCTAACTCATATTGTTAGCCATATTATGCTTATATGATCGATAGAACGACAAATACTATACTTACTACTCTTATTATTATCAATCTAACTCATATTATTAACCATATTATGCAGATATGATCGATAGAACTTCAATTACTATACTCATTACTCTTATTATTATCAATCTAACTCATATTATTAGCCATATTATGCTTAAATGATCGATAGAACTACAATTACTATACTCATTACTCTTATTATTATCAATCTAACTCATATTATTAGCCATATTATGCTTATATGATCGATAGAATGAGAATTGCTATACTCACTACTCTTAGTATTATCACTCTAAATCATATTATTAGCCTTATTATGCTTATATGATCGATAGAACGACAATTACTGTAGTTATTACTCTTACTATTATCAATCTAACTCATATTATTAGCCATATTATGCATATATGATCGATAGAACGAGAATTACTATACTCACTACTCTTAGTATTATCAATCTAAATCATATTATTAGCCATATTATGGTTATATTATCGATAGAACGACAATTACTATACTTATTACTGTTATTATTATCAATCTAACTCATATTATTAGCCATATGATGCTTAAATGATCGATAGATCTACAATTACTATACTCATTACTCTTATTATTATCAATCTAACTCATATTATTACCCATATTATGCTTAAATGATCGATAGAACGACAATTACTATACTTATTACTCTTATAATTATCAATCTAACTCATATTGTTAGCCATATTATGCTTATATGATCGATAGAACGACAAATACTATACTTACTACTCTTATTATTATCAATCTAACTCATATTATTAACCATATTATGCAGATATGATCGATAGAACTTCAATTACTATACTCATTACTCTTATTATTATCAATCTAACTCATATTATTAGCCATATTATGCTTAAATGATCGATAGAACTACAATTACTATACTCATTACTCTTATTATTATCAATCTAACTCATATTATTAGCCATATTATGCTTATATGATCGATAGAATGAGAATTACTATACTCACTACTCTTAGTATTATCACTCTAACTCATATTATTAGCCATATTATGCTTATATGATCGATAGAACGACAATTACTATACTTATTACTGTTATTATTATCAATCTAACTCATATTATTAGCCATATTATGCTTATATGATCGATAGAACGAGAATTACTATACTCACTACTCTTAGTATTATCAATCCAACTCATATTATTAGCCATATTATGCTTATATTATCGATAGAACGACAATTACTATACTTGTTACTGTTATTATTATCAATCTGACTCATATTATTACCCATATTATGCTTAAATGATCGATAGAACGACAATTACTATACTTATTACTCTTATAATTATCAATCTAACTCATATTGTTAGCCATATTATGCTTATATGATCGATAGAACGACAATTACTGTA